>NC_056726.1:1452381653-1452402813 GCF_019279795.1 Protopterus annectens
TTAAGGCCTAGGATCCTCTTTGTGATGTACTTTTGTGGCCTTTCCAGCAGTTGCAGGTGTCTAGTGAGGTACATGCAAAATGGGGCATTATACTCTATGACTGGTCTAATGAGGGAAGAGTAGAGAGAAATGATGCCCTCTTTCTTCCTGGATGCAAAACCCTTGGTAATGAGATGTGCCACATAGAAGGACTTTCTGACCACAATGGCAATGTGGTGGTCGAAGGAGAGGTTGCTGTTAACATGTGTCCTCAGATCTCTTTTAATGCCTTCAGTGTTCAGTAGGCTCCCATCGATGTGGTAATTAGTGGGAACTGAGTTTTTCCCAAAGGGGATGATGATGCATTTTTTTGGCATTAAGCTTAAGGCCATGGTTTTGACACCAGTTGTTGGTCTCAGTGAGGCCTTTCTGTAGGATGTCTGCATCACTTGGGGAGTTAATAATGGCTCCCAGATTGCAGTCGTCTGTGAATTTGGTCAGCCAAAGTCCCTTGGTGTTGGCCTGGACTTCTAAGATGTAGATGCCAAACAGGAGAGGACCCAGAACCGATTCCTGTAGGACTCCACTCGTGACTGGTTGGCAGTCTGACTTGGAGTTCGCTACTTTCACACTGTGGGTTCTGTTTGTGAGCCAGTTTGCAACCCACATAACGATATAGGGCTTGATGCCTAGTTTGCTGAGTTTATCAATAATTCCTCAGTGAGGAATGGTATCAAACGTCTTGGTTACATCAAGATAGGCTGTATGAACTGCCTTACCTTCATCTAAAGCTCTGGCAACTGACTGAAAGAAGTCAACCAGGTTGAGCAGACATGATCTACCTTTCACAAAACCAAATTGTGTGGGATCTAGAGCTTGGAGATTTCCTATATCCTTGTTACTTATGTCCATGATGATGTTCTCCATAGCCTTACATATCAGACTCATCAGGCTAATGGGGCAATAATTTCCAAGGTCTGTAGTCACTCCTCCTTTATGGACAGGGATAATTGTAGCAGTGTGCTATTTGGTAGGGACAAAGCCTGAGGTGAGGCTGTGAGTGAACAGAGCACACAGATGTGGTGTCAGTTCATTTTGTAATTCATGTAGAACACAGCCAGGGATATTGTTGTGTCCCATGGAAGCTGTATTCTTGGCCTTAGACAATGCATCTTTAACCTGTGCTGTAGTTATGTTGGGTGCCTTGCATTCTTCCTGTATTGAGATTGGTCCTTTGGGAGGGAGGGTTAAAGTTGGCACTGAATCTGTTTGTCAGTATGTTGGCAATATCTGTTGGTTCAGTATAGGAGGTTTCATTGTGCAGTAACTCAGAGCAAGTCTGGGTATTGCCATGGCAATTCTTGATATAACTGTAGAAGGTTTTGTGGTTGTTTTTAGTGGCTGATGCAATTCTGCCTTCATATCTGGCTTTGGAGTTTTTGATGAGGGATCTCAACTTTTTGTTGAGGCTAATAAGGGAGTTTTTCAGTCTTGGGACTTTACCTTTTCTGCAACAGTTTCTTCCTTCTACTGTAGAGTTTATTAATGGCAGGGGATCACCAGACTGGCTTCCTTTTTTTGGAGGATAGCATCTTGGTTCTGTTGGGTATGGCTAGTTCCATGCATTTATGTGTGTGTTCGTACAGTGCATTGGTGTATGATTCGGCAGTAATGCATCTATTTTCCATTGGCATGGGTGCCGTGAAGTTAGCCACCTCTGTTTTTAGGAGTCCAAAGTCAGCTATGGAGAAGTTTTTCATGGTGGATACCTTTACATGGGATGTGGTTGAGATGTGGATTTCCATGGTGATTAGTTTTTGGTCGGATATAACCAGGGAGGAATTGACTATTGGTGTAGAGCAATGGTTGTCCATGTTAGTAATAACCAGGTCAAGGATGTTGATTCCTCTAGTGGGGATAAGAATGAGCTGGTCCCGGAAATTGGAACTGATAAAGTCCAGGAAGCATTGGGCCAGTGCATTAGTGCATGAGTAGCTTTCCCAGCTGATGGAGGGGTAGTTGAAGTCACGTAGTATGTGAGTGTTGGATTGGATCTTACTAGTTTCCAGGGTGCTTTGAAATATGGAGTGAGAGTCTTGGGACATGGTTGGGGACCTATAGCAGGCTAAGACCTGAATCGCTGTCTTACCCAATGTTAGTTGTACCTGGAGTATCTCAGATGTGTTATGCTGGGCTACTAGTCTGGAGGTGTTCATATCCCTTATGAATATGAAGACACCACCACCACCTTAAGAGCTTCGGTCCATGTTACGGGGCCAAAAGGTGTGGAATGAGTCATAGCCTGGTAGTGCAGGGGAGCTTTCTGCTGCTTTAAACCAGGTCTCCATTACAGCACAAATGTCGATGTCCTCCATTTGGAGGAGTGCTTTGAGTGAGTGCATCTTGAGATTTAGACTTCTAGCGCTGAGTAGCATGACCCTCAGATTGCATTTATTTATAGCTGTTATGGTGTAGGTACCATACCTCTCAACCTCTTAGCACAAGAAATATGGAAAAAGCCTAAAATAATGGAGGGAGAACAAAGGTCGATAAATAGGGACATATTTTAAGTATTCCTTTTATAAATTTAGAAAGTTCTTAGAATAACAGGATTTGTGTTATGCGTTTTTTAAAGAATATGAAGTCTGAAACTCAAATATATGTCATTGTTTGGTGACTGCAGTCCTCCATAATTTGCCAGAAAACAACACATTTTATAAGGAATAGTCTAAAAATATGAGGGGGGAAAAATCTGGACATTTTGCAAAAATCTGGACAGTTGAGAGGTATGATGTCAGGTACACACCACTTATTTCCTTGTTTGTTTGTATTTGCTGACTTGGGGAAGAACATTGATTCTGCACGATTGTTTTCAGCCTCAGCGTACTAGTGCAAACTTATAAAGAAGAAAATGCATATGGGAATAGTGTATTGTGTATATGTCACCATAAACTGCATAAAGTAAGTTATATCGCACACATTAGCTGGTACAATTAAATGCTAAAATTACTTTCCATTTTCAGAATCAGGAAAACAAAGGAAGTACTGTATACAAGGAAATATTTATGTTTTATTATTCTAGAAATCCAAGTGTTTGATCCACAGTACAGTGTCCATTATTAACAAGAAATGTGGAAGTGAGATTATTAAATAGCAACATTGCTAGCAACTTTAGGGAATGTGGTTAGAAAGAAGTTTTACTAAGGTATTCAACTATAATATTATATAAACACTGAGAGCAGAATGTGACAAATTTATGTAAAGATCAAAACTTGTTGCTGTGAGAATAGAAGCATATGAGATCACTTTAAATATTGGCAGAGAAGATAGTGCCTCTGAAATACAGACACTTGAACATTTCCATAATGAATTGTACTTAAAAAACGTAAACAAACTGTAGTCTGATATTTAGGGCTAAGTATAGAAAGAAGTCTGCTTTCAGCAATAAACCTTTAGTTGGATATCTGATGCTAAATACAGGAAAAGGTCTTATCCGACTGAGATTAAATATTTTATAATTTCTTGTTGGTTAATATGAGATCATTGGTGGACTCAGTGTGCAAAGAGGGTTGATGTTACTGAATAGAGAACTTCCTAGTTTTTCTGATGCAGGAAATGCACTTTTACATATTAATTAACAGTGAGAAAAAACTCAGAATTATCTCTTTCAGACATTAAGAAACTGAAAAAAATAATGCATTTGAACCACGTGGCCCCAGTGGTTATGAAACCCTTATATCTTGCACAACTTAACATAAGGTTATGGCATCTAGGTCGAAAGAGAACATTTTCCTACTGTATTCTGCCCTTATCAGACATAGCGTAAAATTCTCCCTTTAGTATGTACCGGCATATTAGACTGACCTCAAAGGTTCCTTACAAAAAGAGTACAAGGTGTAACAAACCTGCCTTATGCAGAGTGCTTTAAAGCCATTTCCCTCTACTTGACTACTGACCCGGCAGGCTTTTCTAAGACTAGGCCAGGTTTTCCTGAAAGAATAATGATGTCCTGTATCTGAATAGGACATTGAGAGCCAGGCATTTATAAGCTACCTCTGTCCATAAGGGACACGGATGACATGTCTGCTATAAATTTGCTATACCCCATCCTCTGGTCTAGGTTGCACTTAAATTGGGTAATTGACAAACTCAGCTTCCATAGGAAGTGCAGTCTCTGGGACACATACCTGAATCTCCACTATGTTCTGTTTAAGTCACAGACAAAATTCCAGTCCTCAGACCATGTATTGCTGGTACTGTTTAACTTACAAATATGCAGGAGATTCATAAGTGTGAGGTTTGCGGATACCTTGTAAGCCAGGCATAGATCACGTCTCAGCAATCTATAGGAGGCTGAGTAAAGGGGGAAAGGGCCTTAAGGCACTCTGCATAAGGCAGGTTTGTTATGCCTTGCATTCTTTTTGTAAGGAACCTCTAAGGTCGCTCTAGTTGCTGGTCAGGTACATACGGAAAGGAGCATTGTGCTCTATGACTGGTCTGAAAAGGGCAAAGTACGGTGGGATAATGACCTGTTTGGACCTCAATACCATGCCTTTACTTATAAGTTGCACAACATGAAAATACTTCATTACCACTGTGTCCATGTGATGGTTGAAGGTAAGGCTGCTGTTTATGTACATACTCAGATCTGGGACCACTTGGTTGACCCTTAGGGGTGTATTATAAACATGGTTGTCACCTGGGATGGTTGACTTCCCAAAGAGTACAACCATGCATTTCTTAGGACTGAGTTTAAGATCATGGCTTTGGCACTATATAATATAGTGTTTAACAACAAATACAATTGTATACTATTTTCATGCTGTGACCCAACTTGTAAATACGGGACTTGCTTTGTTTATAGTCTGAATATGTACTTATTTATTACGATTTGGAAAGAAACATCTGCCCTCAAATGGCTCATTTCCAAAGGGGCATTGTTAGGAAACAAGATATTAAAGAGAACAACACATAATTTAACATAAAAACTATAAGAAACATAGACAAGTGCATAACTCAGACATAGACAGATGCATAACTAATTCTATTTTATTCATTTTGTTAACCAAGTAAGTCTTGATACACTAGTAGTCTGGTACAGGTACCATTTTTTGGAGGTGATCTTACAGCATGGTCTTGTTAAATGATTGTTCATAAACAGTAAACACACAACATGCAAGTGGAAGCTGGTGGTCAGAAAAGCCTTTTACTTTGTTCATCTCATAAGTAAAGGGACTGTATCCAGAAAAAAAAGGTTATTACCCCTCTACACTCCTCCCTCATTAGGCTAATAATTGAGTACAATGCCCCATTTGGTATGTACCTCTCTAAACACCTGCACCAACTGGAAAGGCCACAGAAATACCTCACAAAGAGAATCCATTGCCTCCAACACCTGTACTATGGGGATAGGCTCAAATCACTATCACTATACTCGGTATCATACAGATTGCTCAGAGGTGATTTGTGTCTCACCTACAAGGCAATCTCAGACCCTGCCCTACTAGAGATGCTCCATATCCGTAAGTCTATCTCATTACGCATTATGCAATTGAAAGGCCTAAGTCTAATATGCTACATTAACAAAACTTGCTGGAGAGACAGGTTTGTCTCCCAGAGGCTGCCCTGACTCTGGAATAGATTCCCCATACACATCAAACAAAGTATGTTGCTGACCCTCTTCAAACGTAACCTTGATGAGTGGATGGGAGACCATAAATTTGTCCCAGGAGTTCCATCTATGTCCCTCATTGACAGAGCAATAGCTGCTGATTGAGGTTTCTTTTTTGGGGCTAAACTCTTGGCTAGGCTTGTAAGGGCCCCAGAGACATTAGCCTAGTAACCTACTATGATCATATGATCCTGAGAGGATGTATACAAAGACTGTATAACAAAGCTGTTAACATTTCATAGTCTTACACCTTAAGTTTGTGTGCTATGCTTCCAGACAGTACACTGTAAAATATATAAAAAAAGGAAATAGAAAAACAAGCTGTGTGTATATGTATACATATGATTTTCATTACCTGAATATAGAGTAATCTGTTAAGTAGCTAAGCACACTGGATGCGCCTTTTCAGATGAAAATGATGTCTGCTTAAGTGACTTGCTCAGTCAAAGAGCAGACAAATAAATACTGCTATTATCAAACTAATGACTTCTGCAGCATCTAGGAATAGAAACATATGGCTTTAAAGTGTCAAACTCTTCAACCTTCTTAAGTGTAAGTTGCCACACAAACAGGGCATTAAGGTTTGCAACAGCAGAGAGTGAATGAGGGATTCAACTAGTAGCACAGAACTAAAGAAAAAAGGTGCCTGAGTGGTGACTTTAATAAAATCCAAGGTATCCACACGAATTACCAATAATGTTATATAACAGAATGCCTTTCTCAGGAACTCCTTTTCACTCTAATTATGCAAGCTGCTTAATGAAGCAATAAAATAAAGTAAAACAAATTAAAATAGGTGGTGAATATTTGTTTAGCCTTCATTGCTTCTTGAATGTAAGTATACATAGATAGGAAAAAACAAGTAATAGAATAACGTTTGGTTAGCAGTAGGCAACTGATAAAGGACAACATAGGTTCATAGATTCATAGGTGTTTACTAGGCTAATGACCACAAGGGTCTTTTTAAGCCAGACCATGCACCCAAGATCTCAAACAAGTTCTAGTACCCTTGATAAGCAGGGGACTGGGGGATGAACCATTTACAGGTTCCTTGTGTCCATTAAAGTCATAGGTGCCAAGTCAGGGATGAATTTCCTGTTCCCCATCCAACTGTCCAAGTTACACTTGAATTGGTTTAGGGAGGAACCCTGCCTCACATGGATGGGGAGCTGTTCCAGAGATGGGGTAGTCTCTGGGATATATACCTTTCTGTCCAGCAGGTCCTATTTATATCACAGGCAAGGTTTAAGTCTTTAGAATGGGTAATACTGGTTCTGTTTGTTTTGCTCATCTGCAGGAAGTCCATCAGACTGGGGTCTGACAATGCCCCGTATGAAAGGCATTGATTTGCCCTCAACAGCCTGTAGGAGACAGAATACAGGGATAGGGCCTTAAGACAGTCTGTATCAGACATTTTACTTACAGCCTGTATTCTTTTAGTGTGGAACCTCTGTGGACATTCCATTTGTTGGATTTGCCTGGTTAGGTACATACCAAAGGGGGCATTGCACTCAATGATAGGGCTGATGAATGACAAATACAGTGGAACAATAGCTTCCTTGGACCTAGATGCCATACCTTTGTCTATAAGTCGTGCAACATAGAATGATTTCCTCACTACTGTAGACACATGATGGTCAAAGGCAAGATTACTGTCTAGGTGTGTCCCCATGTCCCTGACTACTGGGTCACCTCTAAGGGGAGTGTTGTCAATATGATACTAGTTACCAGGGGTGGATATCTTCTTGAAGGATACTGTTATGCATTTCTTGGCATTTAGTTTTAGTCAATGGTTTTGACAACAGTTGTTTGCCTGTGTCAGTCCTTCCTGGAATTATTTGTGTCAGTGTGGGATTTGATGACAGCTCCTAATTTGCAATCATCTGCAAATTTAGTCAGACACTTGTCTTGACTTCAGAGAAGTAAATGCCCAAAAGGAGTAGTCTAAGGATGTATCCTTGAGGGATTCCACTTGTGACTGGCCTCTTTGTAGAGGTGGACTCCCCAATTTTAACTTTCTCTGTCCTGTCTGTGAGCCATTTAGCTATCCACTGGGTGACATATGGGTTTGTACCTAACCTCTTGAGTTTTTCAGCAATGCCCTGTTGGGGTATTGTGCCAAATTCCTTGGCCAGGTCAAGGTAGGTGGTATGAACCACTTTGCCCTCATCCATTGTTTTGGTGACTTTTTGAAAGAAGTCCACCAGGTTGAGTAGCATGACCTGCCCTTGATGAAACCAAACTGGATTGGATCCAGTGTCTGGAGGTTTTCTTTATCATTATTAATCATTTCCATGATAATTCTTCCCATGGGTTTGCATATAGGACTGGTGATACTTATGGTAGTGTAGTTTCCAGGGTCTGTAGAGGGCCATCCTTTGTGCAGAGGGATGACTGTTGCTATTCTCCATTCATGAAGCATGAAGCCTGTTTGGAGGTTACAGTTAAATAGCAATTCCAGAGGCCCTGATAAGTCATGTTTCATACTATTTAGAAGACATCCTGGAATGTTGTCTGTGCTTATTGAGGCAGTTTTCTTGGCCCTAAGAGAGGACCTGTTCCCTAGTGATAGCAGGGGGAAGTTATATTTGATGGCATTTCCTGAGAGAAGGTTGAAGGGAAGAGATGGATAAAGGTGGAGCTGAATTTATCAGCCAGGAGGTTTGCTGTATCTTATGTCTCAGTAGAGGCAGCTCCATTTACAATGAGTTCTGCACTCAATTATATATTGCCTTTGAGGGTGCGTTCATAAGTAAAGAATGCCTTGTGGTTGTCCTTGGCCTGGGAAGCCATGTTTACCTCAAATTTGGCTTTGGTAGACTTTATTTGTCCTCTGAGTTGTTTGTTTAGTTTGAGAGTGCTGTTATCCTGCTGGGTGCTGCACCTCCTAATTTTTGCCATGATTTTCTTCCTTCTATTATACAGCCTATTGATTCTGAGATTCCACCAAGGTGACCTGTTTTTTTTAGTTAGCTCTGTAGTTCTACCTGGTGGGTACAGTTGCCTCTTTGCAGCTATAAACATGCTTGTGTAGGGTTTCTTTTAATAGTTCTGCATAAGGAGCAGTGTTCTCAAGGCTTATGGGAGCTTCAGATTTTGCCAGGTTATCATTTAATAGCAGGAAGCTACCCTTAGAGTAGTTTCCTGAATATTCCAGGGTTAGTTAAAGGAGACCATTTTATGGTCTAACCTTACCAGAGAAGGCATTAGACTAGGTGGTGTGCAGTACTCTCTCATATTACTGAAGACCAGATCCAGTATGGTTCTACCCCTGGTTTGTGTATTGACAATCTGGTCCAGGGAGTTTGTGTTTACAAAATCCAGGAATCTATGTGCCTGTATGTTTGGTGTCATACAGTATTTCCAGGTAATAGTGAGGTAATTAAAGTCACCCATGAATACGGCATTGGGTTGGATGCTGAGTGTTTCCAATAAGTTTAAATACATAGTATGGTTTTCCTGGGTCACAGAGGGGGACCTATAGCTTGCAAGGAAATGGTATTTCGTTTTTGCGTATGATAATTTGATCAGTAGCTCAAGTGTATTGTCCTGTTTGACCAGGCTTGAGGTATATTTATTTTTGAGGTAAATCGAGACATCTCTGCCTTTAGTCCCTGTCTGTATAGTAACTGGCCTAAATGTGTGGAAAGCATTATAAGCTTGCACTCTTGGTGTGCTCTCCATGACTTTAAACCATGTCTCACTGAGCACACATGCATCAACATTCTCTAGAGTGAGGAGACCTTCTAGGGAGTGGAGTTTTCTGCTTAGACTCTTAGCATTGAGCAGTAATACCTGTAGATTTTCTTGGTTTTGATTTGCTATGTCAGAAGTACTTTCAGTTTGCATTGCCTGAAAAAGGCACTATGGAGGAATACAATGTTTTAGCTAATACTCAAAAACTTAGAGGGGAGAGTTGCAGACCATCTCTGGCAATGCATTGTGCTCTGTTGACCATCTCCTTCCATGCTGATAAATATTGCACCCCCTTAGAATGACACCAGAATCCAAGCCAATTATTAAAGTCATTCATCTATTGTTTGTATTGTGGCATCATCCTTGGAGAAGGTAAAATACTGCTTAATGATAGGTTCATACCGGCCTGGGACACATATTTCATAGGTTCATAGGTTCATAGGTTCATAGGTTCATACTAGGCTATCTGTCCAAGGGCATTTATAAGCCTAGCCCATAGTTATGTGGCTTTCGCCACCCTTTAGTTTGAATAAAAACTATGTATCATTTTGCTGTGCCTCTGTCAAGCAAGTGACACTGAAGTAATCCTGGGGGTATATCTGCATCTCCCATCCATTGGTCAAGATTCCTCTTGAACAAGGCCAGAGGTGCTTGCCCTCCATGTACCGGGATTTTGTTCCACAGGTCTCCTCCTCTCTGGGTGATGAATCTGTCCAGTCAACTCCATGTGCACGTTTCTCCTTCCTAAGTTTTGTCTCTAGCCCTTGATTTTCTGAGTGATGAGAGTTTTGATCAAATCTGGCATCACATTGAAATGTATGTCAGGCATAGGAGCCAGGCACAGGTCACAGTATGAGGCAAGACCAGGGAGAGAGAGAGACAGGAGAAGACATAGTTATTTTTTAGTTTTGCTTTAAGACATTTGAACTTTGGGGCTTTTTGGTTTTTAAGGTGTGCAGGGTTGGATACATTCAGCAGCAGCATTGTACTCACTCAACAATATCCGGTCTCTATTAATATGAGGTCACAGGAAGGACTGATGATGGGGATAGGAGACTCCTCCTGATAGATCTGGGATCTAGGTGTAGTGGTCAACTTTGTAGCTTAGAAACATGAACTACAGGCTACTGTCAACCTCAAGAAGGCTCCTCCCCAGATCTCCCAGATCTGTCTTCTGGGGATTCTGTACTATGGATCGCAGCTACCTTAGCTTTGGGTTCTAAGGTTTATTTTTATGGTTTTTTTGTTTTTCCCTAAGAACCAGCCTATGCATTTTTTAGAGTTTGTTTGAGCCATGGCTCTTGGCCCAGTGGAGGATGTCTGTGTCACTTCATGTTTTTCGTGTGTGGTGGTTTTTGTTTCAAATAAGCCTGCTCCTCCTGCTTTGTTAGTCACTTAACCCTCCTGTGTTGAACAAGAGTCAGCCCAGTAGATGAGACTGAGACTGTGAACAGACTTTGTGGAGGTAGACACTTCTGACAGGATGACACCCACTGACAACTCTGACCAGCCAGTTTGCAACCCATCTTGTGATGTACCCAGTTTGTGATGTATGGAATTTTTTGATGATTGGGTTTACATTCGATGATTTTCGATGATACCTGAGTGCCAGGCCGTGCCGTTGCCAGGTCGAGGTAGGCTGTATGGACTGTTATCAAGAGTTCCATGATATCTCTCTTCTTATAGTCTAGGGAGGTCATGTATCAGGTTATTTACACCCACATGGACTATGACTGAGGTATACTGGTACTTGTGGTCCAATGACCTAAGTGCATGTGTAATATGGTGGATCCTAGCCCTGATAAGCAAATGACGGTGACTTTCTCCTTACGCAGCCTGATGAGAGGGACATCAGTGTGTCTCATGATGGAGTCTCCAATGACAAGAATGTTGAATTGTGTGGTGGCTTGCCTTATTGGCTTAGAATTCAGGCTCCATGAGATGTGTCTGTATGTGTTGATGTGGGTATTGCTTTGAAAGAGTGCATTCAGGGCTGCTGAGGGTATTTGTTATGTGTACTTCATCTAGGAGGTCTTTGGGGCTTAGGAAGGTTACATTTAAGTGCCTCAGCATATGTGGTTCTGTGTGTCTGCTTTGAATTGTGCCTGATGGGTGCAGTATGTGTACTACTGACAACCTTATGGACATTAGGAGTACTTTTATGTGAGAGCATTGCCTTCAGTGGCATTGTGTAAATACAGCTCTCACATACCATATCGGTTTGTTTGAGAATTAACTGGTTGTCAGTAAACATGAGGCAGTTTCCACATTGCCTCAGGATACCCATATACACCAAGCTGGTAATGAAGACAGTGGGAAGTTGCTGTGATGCAAACAAATAAAAGTAGCATACTGCTGGGAAGACTTACGAAGACATCACTCATATCATGTGACCAATGATGTCACTCGTATCACGTGACCAGATTACTGTAGGAAGGATTGCCCTGTCCCAATCTGTAGCAGTTCTTTTACTAAAAATGTTACTGCAATATCACAGAGTATACTGCAGGCAACATCCACATTTTCTACGGCACAGCTATCAAGATGATTAGTTCAAGGTAACAAGATGATTAGTTAAATGTAAGCAAGGACTCCTGTCTCACTGTTTAAGTGATATTAGGCCAGCTCATGGCCATTACATAGTTAGTTCAGTATATGCAGTCTTCTACTGCATATTCTGTAACCACTGCCATACTAGGCAGAATCATAGGAGGTTACTAGGCTAATGGCCCTGGGGTCTTTACAAGCCTAGCCAAGAGTTACTCCCCAAAAAAGAAACTTCAGTCAGCACCTGTCGCCCCTGTCAATGAGGCACAAATGTGGAACCCCTGGGAAAAATGTTTGGCTTCTCATCCATTAATCAAGGTTGCACTTGAAGAGGGTCGGTGAGGTACTCTGTTTGACATTTATGGGCAATCTATTCCAGAGACACTGCAGCCTCTGGGAGACAAACCTGTCTCTCCAGCAGGTTTTGTTGATGTCGCATTTTAGATTTAGGCCTATCGAGCGGGTAATGTGGAAGGAGTTAGACTTAAGGACATGGAGCATCTCTAGTAGGGCAGGGTCCGATATTGCCTTGTAGGCGAGACACAGATCACCTCTGAGCAAACTGTATGATACCTAGTAAAGTGATCATGATTTGAGCCTGTCAGCATAGGACAGGTGTTGGAGGCCATGGATTCTCTTTGTGAGGTATTTCTGTGGCCTTTCCAGTTGGTGCAGGTGTATGGAGAGGTACATGCCAAATGGGGCATTATACTCAATTAAAGGTCTAATGAGGTAGGATTACAGAGAAGTAATAACCTCCTTTTTTCTGGATGCAATCCCTTTACTTAAGAGATGAGCCAAGTAGAGGCTTTTCTGACCATTGCCACCACATGATCGTCAAATGTGAGATTGCTGTCAACCTAAGTACCCAGGTCTCTCAACACAGGTTGTGTGCTTAGGGTATTGCCGTTGATGTGGTAATCAGTAGGGGCCATGTTTTTGCTGAATGGTATGATAATACATTTTTTTGCATTTAACGTAAGGCCATGACTTTAGTACCAGTTATTTGTAGCTGTGAGACCCTCTTGCAGTATGTTAACATCATTTGGGGAGTCAATGACAGCACCCAACTTATAAGTCATCCACAAACTTGGTCAGCCACAGGCCCTTTGTCTTTCCCTGGACCTCTGAGAGGTAGATGCCAAACAGTAGGGGTTCCAGGACAGATTCCTGTGGAACACCACTAATGACAGGTCTGCTATTAAAGGTGGTGGCACCTATTTTGACCTTGTGGGTGCTATCTTTGAGCCAGTTGGCCACACATCTGATGAGATAGGGATTAACACCGAGTTGTGTTAGCTTTTCAGTGATGCCTGATTGAGGGATTGTGTCAAAGGCCTTGGCCAGGTCACAGTAAGTTGTATGTACTGGCTTCCCCTCATCCAAGGCCTTGGTGGCAGTCTCAAAGAAGTCAACCAGGTTTAACAGACAAGTTCTGCCCCTGACAAATCTGAATTAGGTGGGATCAAGTGCTTGGAGACTGTCTATGTCCTTGTTTATGAGAGCCATAATACTAATATGCTCTATGGCTTTACAGATCAGACTTGTCAAGTGGGGCGATTGTTTCCCAGGTCAGTAGTGGCACCACCTTTGTGCAAGGGGATGACAATGGCGGTTCTCCACTCTGCTGGAATGAAGCTGTAATTAGGGTGTATTTGAATAGGGTGCTCAATTGTGAAGCTAGTTCTTACTGGAGATGGTGCAGAATACATCCTGGGATACTATCAGGTCCCATGGAAGCTGTGTTCTTTGCCTTGGAAAGAATTATTGGTATTACATGATTTATTCACTGAATGCAAGGTATCCCATCCCAATCTCTAAATGTTTTAATATGAATAATTACAACCCTCAACTGATTGCTATGACAGAGAAAAATCTCCCAACCAACTCTGTAAATATTTTAACTTTTTTTGCAATGTCACTATCATCAGCTACACTACAGGTAGGATTTCATGTCCCATTTTATGACTCTTGTGACATTAGGCAGGGTCAGAGTTATCAGCTGTTTCTTGTAGTGTAAGCAGCGTCAACCATCCCAAAGTGTAACTATTGTCATATTAGGCAGGGTCATTCTCATCAGCTGATTATTGCATTGTAGACACAGTAACCTGCCCCACTCTGTAACATAACCTGATTCATTTAGTATATACATGATATCCCATCTTATGTATTTATTTTATTTTTTATACATTTGTTTACTGTGATGGTCTGACTGGGCTGGTTGCCCTTTTTCAATGGAGGCCTGGGGAGAAAGTCTCCAGAAAAAAAAAAAAGTACAGTCATATACAAGACCAAAATCACATTCAGTTACATAGATCAGTAGTTTAAAGTACAAAAAAAGAAAACAGGAAATAAATGATTTCAAGTTCAATATATACAAATAATAAGTTTGGTGATATCACTTTATGTACAGTATGTAAGAGTTTTGCTGGTATAACTACAGGGCAAAGAGCAATAGTTAATGGAGGGTATGAGGTGATGGAGGGTATAAGGTGTTAGAGAATAGAGAAAAAAGTTGATAGAGATCACCAGTGCGAAAAGGGGAGGTTGAGAAGAAGTCGGTATGGTGATATGCCTATGTATATTTTGGGAAGGGTTGGATGGAAGATGGATAGAATAGAGCAGTGGGAGCAGCAGGAAATTGTGGGAGGATGTGGGAGGTGAGAATTCTTGCTTATGTTTAGCCAGGTGATGTACATGAGCAAGGCCATTTGTTGGTTAGGTGGCTCCTGAGAATTTGTTTAAACTTGGCCATGTTAGTGGTGTTAAGGATATTTTGGGGGATGGAGTTCTAAGCTTTGGAGATACAGTTGTAATATATAGGGAATCCCCATAGATATTATTAGATTTAGTGACTTTTGGTAGAGATTTGTTGGTGGATCTATGGGTTCTGAGGTTAATTTGAGGTTGGATTAGATTGTAAAGTGCTGGGCAGTTATCAAGTTTGGTAATGATGGTATGAGCAGTGGTAATTTGGTGGAGGCAAAGGTGGTTGGGTAGTTCAAGCCAGTTAAGCTGATGAAGTGCTGAGCAGTGGTGGACTCTATATGATAAGTTTGTGTCAAATTTGTCATTTTTTTTATAGTGTGCCTCCAGTTTGGCTAGGTCCATTTTTTTGAGGTTAGTAAAGATCAGTGAGGCATAAAGCAAGGTGAAGAGAAGATGAGTTCTTGCAAAGGCTTGCTTGGTTGAGTTAGTTAGGAAGTGCTTGGCCCTATAGAGTGAGCCTAGTTTGATATTTCCTTTTTGATGACTACTGCAACGTGCTTGCCAAATCTTAGATTACTATCGACAGTGACCACTAGTAGTTTGGTTTGAGGCACAATTTATATTTTGATGTTATTGGCTGAGTAGATTTGGAAGGGTGTTATTTGGTTGATGTTTTTTTTTTGTTGGAGAAGAAAATTAATTTAGTTTGGTTAGAATTAATTGTTGTTTGGACAGGTAAGTTTCTATGTCTGAGAAAGATTTTGGGGATTAGTTCTTGAAGTTGTGACAAAGAGAGAGTGGCACAGATTAGGGTTGAATCAGCAGCATATTGGATTGTGATTGCATGATTGGTAGCTGTATGTAGTTTGTTTGTAAAGATTAATAACAACAACAAATCTGTTTGATAAGGCACCAAAAAAACTACTAATAAAAGTTCAAAGGTGCCAATATGAGCAAGTAGCTGCACCATAAGCCCAACACATGAAACAAAATGCTCACAAAGAGTATGTTACTCCAGTCTCTTTATTGTTAAGCACTTTCTTCCCCAGTATACACCTCGGGGACTTCCTCAGAACAAGAAATAGAAGAAATTACATTGCTCCAAGTCAACACCCTTTATATGTAATGAAACAATCTATTAATCAATTATTCTCCAACAATCTTATAGACATAGACACTAAAACACCAAAAACCTTTGTACTTTAAATATGCACACAAAAAACTTTAGAAAATGCTGAATTTTACATTATTAAAAATAATATATTATACAAAATACAATAAAAATTCAGATGTTTAAAGCTCTTTTTCTTACAACAGGAACCAGGGAAATATGGTCGTTTAACCCTGGTTCAGCAGTGGCATTTAATCTAATAATCCAATAAAACTCTCTAAAATCAACCTGAAACTCCCACCATCCACCTCTGAAATTCCTTGGGTCAACTTCTAAAATGCCAAACTTAAATCTTGTATCTCCCTCACATACTAGTGTGTGCCTATACAATGCATTATTAACATTCCTCTTATTAATGGCATAAAGGTGTTCATATATTCTGGTCTTAAAATTCCTTTCCGTTTTGTGAATATAGTAATATGAACATGTTTGGCAAACTGAAATATATATAACACCTCTCGTTTTACAATTACCCTTGTGTACCCTTAGATAGCGACGTGGCCCTGATAGCCGGGCATGGTAGGGGCATTCCTTTACACTATGAATTCATTTTTATTGCATTATGTATAATCCCCGGGATTCATGAAGCTCGGCGCAAGGCCGGCGTAAGGGCTGCGCCGGCGGTGCAGTGAATAGCCGGCGTAGTAGCGCCATATGCATATTAATAAGAGTGCACCGCAACCACAGACACGTGCGTAGTGTACGTGAGCGAGCCCAAGTAGGATGCGTCCGGAGGCGTGGCCAAGCCGGCATGCGGTGAGCAACCTAATGTGCTGACTGCCACGGTCCGCCCATAATAGTAATGGCAGCAGCCAGGGCCCGTGCAGAATGAAACGCACGTAGAGTATGCAACATAGTACCCATCCCAACTAAACGGAGAAGCAAATACAACCCACGAAGGCTTAAGTGTACCCGTCCAAGGAGCAAAGGATACGCATGAGACCGCGTTTGGTCCGCAATGCACCGTCAGTGGTTATACGCAGAGAAGGTGTACAGCAGCATGTCAGCGCGCCGCACTGACATAGGAGTAGTGACTAAGGTCACCACCTGTCCCACTTTGGGAGGGGCAGTCCCTCTATGGGCAGTTGTGTCCCGAAATAAAATATTAAAAACGCCAAATGTGCTAAGATTGTAGGACATAATGATATCCCGTAGTGAATGTAATGGTAGCATGAATTGGTTATTTCTGTAACTGAAATACCTAAATGTCACAAGAAACAGAATAAGCAACCAAACTGCCACAACAATAAGCTTTTATTTAGGCAAACAAGTGAAGTCCTATGCTATATAGTGACCGTGTGTATGTGTCTGTCTGTAAACTCAGATGTGAGTCCCGGAAATATCCCACCTTGGCAACTGGAAAAGGTGGCAAACCCAATAGCGACATGGGCATGGTCACCAGGGTTACCAGCTGTCCCAATGTGCCGTGGACAGTCCCTCATTGGACAGTTGTGTCCCTGCAAAATCGAAAAATGGAACATGACCTGAGATTCCCTGCCCAAAATATTCCATAATATACATGTAATAGTAGCATAAAACATATAATTGTATATGAAACACATACATGGCATAAGAAACTGAATAAGGAACCCAAATGCTAACAGAATAAGCGTATATTATGTCAAACAAGTAAAGTCCTGTCAACTCCACTTACTGTGGGTATGTGTTGTCCTGCAAAATCCGATGTTCCACAAAACATGTCCCACTATGGTCATTGGAAAAGATGCCAACCAAAATGGTCACAAGCAGTAGTGACAGTACATAGCCGGGTAGCTGAGTTGACATAACAACAGGAAGGAACCAAGATACCTTAAACACAGGCAAACATGTGCATAGCAGCATATCCCACACCCAGCAACGTCTCTGTCGCATACACTGGACGGCGTATGTTGAAGTGTAATATCCAGAAGCAGAACCCATGCATTCAGATGTAATACACAATAGCCTCATTGTAGCATGTAAGTCCCACCCATGTACACCTGTGCACCCAAACCTGCTAGCATCCGTGTGCAGCTATACACCTACACACAATGTGCATACCTGAAATGTGGTAAGATGTTTGTGTTAGGCAGTGCCACGCTGGCAAATCGTACCCACATGTCACCAACCCACCTCAGGTACAGATATGGAAATGGCTGCATGTGAATGTGTCTGCAGAATGTGTACATCCCGCATGTGGTATGTACCCGTCGAAACCATATAGGTTTGCATACGACACGGTGCACATAACTGTACACATGTGGACAAGTCGGGTTGTCGAACCACCGCATCGATGATTAGCTATGCAGAGAAGTCGAAGACATATAGCGGAACACATGCCTACCAAACAGGACGTCCTAACAGGGTGCTACAGGCATAGAAGGGGAAGGTGGGACATCACATGTGTAGAGTAGCGTTGCCGGACGGCCAAATACACACGGTCAAGGTAAAGGACGGAACAACATGCATATCGCCGGATGGATGTTGTTCGAAAAATATATATAGAAACACATATGAAGTGCCAGTTTAGACTCGAAATACTATATAATGCATTGAATTGTACCGTACAATATGGCAGTATAACTGATCCTGCATGTAATTGGTGAAGCTAAGCTGTAGTGTGATGGAAGTCTGACCCTGGCAGTAACCACTACAGCAGGCTTATGTCTCTCAGCATTAATTATCTGCTGGGTTACAGAACAATAAATGTATGTACATGCATAACAGCACCCCTTCCTCTGAGGAGGATGGCCTTGTGAGCTCTATCGAAGATAAGAGTACAACTCCTTACCAGAGAGACAAAGCAACGTATTAAGAAATTAACTGACTACGGTATCGGAACAGTCCAGGGTCCTTGAAACAGCTACAATCACAGAAGGACACTGTAATTGACCAGGTGCCATGCAAGGCTGTGTTATTCACATGGGAAAACATTTTAAAAACACGACCCCAGCACCCACGTATATATAGACTATTGCGGACCATAGTGATGGAAATGCCCTGTGACCGTCCACGTCAGTGAGGTGGGCAAAAGCTGATTGTAAACACTATATAAAGAAGTTGCTTACTGTATAGAGTCAGACAAAACTCTCATACTTGGACTGTATATTATTTTGCTTGCCTGTGTACACTACTAAAACGTTGTGAACCCGAGCCTCCTGTGTTATTGACTGTCACTTAGAAAAGCCTACTGATAACTACAGTCTGGTTTTAACAACTTAATTGACATTGTGATCCTTGTAATCCGGAATTCACTTGGTAAGCTACAGGTCAGAGTGCATGGGTGGTTAGACATCTGCGCAGGAGAATTTGCCTAAATGGTTCTTCTTGAATGAAAAGACCTCCGACTGAATTGTTGTGTGTAAAGAGGCTGTCCACTGTCTGATCTGTGGCTGAAAAGCGGAAAACTGGATCCCAAGAAGAAAACGTGCAGCCTTAAACAGGAGGCTCAGGTAAGGAGTGTTTGCCTCTTTGTCTCTATTGTAGATCAGGGACCAGACTACATTGTGTTTCTGTTAACAGTTGTGATAGCGGGTCGAAGACCAATCCAAATAGTGTTAAATCTGAACATAGGTCAGGGGAACACAGAGCAGAGTAAATAGTCATTGTAGACACTACAGTGGATACAGGGAAGGAGATACCACGTGGTATGAGAGAAGTGGATGTAACAGTCTTGTAGAGGATATGGGAGATTAGTGAACAAACACATCATGTGATCCGCGTTTGACGGGTGACGTGAAGTATATGCAATCGCAGAGAGCACATAATGTGAGATAATCAGCAAAATGGGGTAATAAATATGACATTGATGGTATATTAGACAAAATATCATTACTGAAACATTGTAATCTCTGAAAATGTGATGCACATGTTCTAGGGTAACCACCTGTCCCACCCTGTGAGGGACAGTCCCTCCTTGGCCAGTTGTGTCCTGCAAACAAACTGAACACATGGCAAATGTCTTGATATCTCAGGACAAAGAATTCCCAGATATCTTTCCAAATGGTAGCATAAAACACTAATATTGTATCTGGAACAACAAAATATCATAATAAACAGAATAAGCAACTGAAATGCTACAAGAATTGGTAGCTCTCCTGGCAAAACGTGAAGTCCTGTCCTATGTACTGGCCGTGGATATGCTTTTTCCAGGCAAAGTACACGTTCCAACACTAATGTCCCATATTGTGCATTTGAAAAGGTGGCAGCCCTAAGATGTGCAGGCGACAAAACAGCGACAATTGGGTATCCGTCAAGCACACAGGTGGATTGAGGTAGTGAACCGAAGGGAACAGAACACTACAAATGCGAAAGCATCATACGTACACAAAGGAGATAATAATACAGTAGTAGCGACAGCCCCCCCCTCTACCACCTCCGATACCACATCCAGGATATGAAGCAGGAGGGCAGGCTAGTCCCCCCCACGTTATCCTGTGGCAACAGAGGTATCACAACGACCAAATGTAAGAGAAGCTATTGAAACCACATCCCGAACTCGTAACATACCTAGGGACACTTGAGTAAGAAGACAGTCACTAGAACAGAGTGAGGATATCTGTCAATTAATTGAAGTACCGAACCCTCATGCAGGACAGGAAGGCCAGGACCCAACCCCGTAGTGTATAGACCGTGGACACCAGATGATATCTGTAAAGTCACAGAGTGAATTCCCCATCTACAAAGTAATCACTATTCACCATGCAATACCCTGTATCTTCTGATCGGAAAACAAAGGGGAATGGCGGATGGTACAGGATTTACAAGCTGTAAATCATGTAATAATACCTAGGGTACCGATGGTGCCAGACCCACACACAATATTGAATGCTATGAACACGCCACAGAAGTATCTTACCGTGGTACATATAAGCTATGCTTCCTTTGCAATACCTATACATCCAGATAGTCCGTATTGCTTTGCATTTACATTCAGGGTAACAGATACAGTCATACCCGGCTATCGCAGGGATACTGTGAAAGTACAACGATATTCCCACAGGAGATGGCTACCTACATTCCGGTGTTTACTACACCGGGGCCAGTCAAGTTCTACTTTATGTGGATGATATTCTGCTTATGCCCCTACCCAGCAGCAATGTATGGAAGATACAATAGCATCATTGAGATATTCAGCAGAACAGGAACATAAAGTAAGCAAGCATAAATTGCAACTACAGAGAATACAGGTCAAGTACCTGGGATATGTGGTATCCAAGTAGGGTAGAACATTACATGACGATAGGAAGGTAGCAATTTCACAAGCACCCAAGCCAACTACCAAGAAGGGAATGAAGTCCTTTCTGTGCCAACTAACATTTGTCAAAGCTGGTTACCAAACAATGCTTCTGAATCTGCTGTATTGTCTGCCTTAATCTTTAATACACCTATGGCAGCACAACACAACA